>NW_028240236.1:2450000-2472765 GCF_028749965.1 Puma concolor | reverse complement strand
ATAAAACATTCTTAAGAAAGAAGGAGTGTTGTTGATTCATTGAATCATTCAATAAATACTTTTGGAGCATTTAGAATGAGACAACACAGTCTACGCCCTGAGGATCCACTAGGGAACCAAAGGAGCAAGGATCACTGCACTCTTGGTGCTCAAGAGTCCAGTGGGGGAGACTGACAAACATAATGGAACTAGAAACTACGGTAGAGAATAATGAATGGGGAAAGAACAAGTAAATACATCTTGGAGAGGATATAAGCATTGGGGGAGGGGGTGTGAAATACTAGACATGGTGAAATACTCGACACAGAGGGCCCTTCTGTAAAGGTGTCAGTTGAATAAATACCTCACGGAAATGAGAGAAATACCTGCTGACAGGAAGGTGATCTAGGCAGAAGGACCCATGAATTCCCCAAGGCAGGAGAGTGAACGTGTGTACTGATGGGAAGTAAGGAGGCCAGCATAGACAGAGAAACGAGGATGAGAAGAAGGAGGAATAAAGAGGGGGAGGTTGTGGGTCAAGGAGGAGAAAAAGAGGATGAGGGAGAGAAGGCTGTAAAGACTGCCAGCAATAGACAAGGTGAAGCGAAATCTGGTCATACCTGTTCCTCCGCCTCACATTACAGGCTGCAGTTCTTTTTATTTTTTAACTGACATTTACTAAACTGTGTCTACACCATGAAAAGCTAATTCTACTTGTAACAACTATTCGAAGCAAGAAAATGGAACATCCTAAATGATCAATAGCCATGTTTAAATAAGTTATGGCATGGGGCACCTGGATGGCTCAGTCGGTTTGGCGTCCGACTTCAGCTCGAGTCATGATCTCATGATCCGTGAGTTCGAGCCCCGCGTTGGGCTCTGTGCTGACAGCTCAGAGCCTGGATCCTGCTTCGGATTCTGTGTCTCCCTCTCTCTCTGACCCTCCCCCGTTCATGCTCTGTCTCTCTCTGTCTCAAAAATAAATAAACATTAAAAAAAATTTTAAATAAGTTATGGCATGCTATGAGACCTTTACAATTCATAGCCCTGGAGAACATTTGTGACCTAGCGAAATGCTCGTATCACTAGAGGATCAAAAATGGGATTCACAGCTACATAGCAAATTTTGGTTAATGCATGTACATAGACCTCTTCCGTGATGATTATACCACAGTGTTAGAGGTGCTTACCTCCAGGGGCGCCTGAATGGCTCAGTCGGTTAAGCATCTGACTCTTGATTCCAGCTCAGTTATGATTCCACTGTGTGTGCGATTAAGCTCCACATTGAGGTCTGCACTGACAACGTTGAGCCTGCTTCTGATTGTCTCTATCTCTCTCTCTCCTCCCATCCCCCACTCTTGCTCATCTCTCTCTCGTTCTCTCTCTGTGCCAAAAATACATAAACATAAAAAACGTGTTTACATATGCTTATCTCCAGGTGTTTGACTTATGACCATTTTTCTTTCTTTCTTGTTTATTTTCTAAATTTTCTGCAATAAACTTTAAGACCGCCGTAATCATAAAGTAACGTTTCAAATAAATGATTTAGTCTAGTATCAGTTAAATAAATAAAATGTGTCAATTCATAAATTTATTAGGTCCATTCAACACATCAAGGATAGTTTCAAACAATCCAGTGTTATTCCTTCAGCAGACACCCTCCCATCTGATTTGACGTTGACTCAACCACTTCACCAAGAAAGATTTCTAAACTTTGACCATGTTTGAGTGTCTATAAAAGTTTCTGAAAGCATGCAAGACCGCATCCTTGCCTTCAAGAAACTTTCAATATTTGAGGGTACAAAAAACCCAAACACCATGCAAAGCACAGTGAGACTTCAAGGTCAAGTTTCATGTAGCAGGAGAAGTCCACTGAGCCGAGTTGATCAGTAAAGGCGTCTCGGAGGCATAGCACAAAGAATCTTAAAGGATGACCAAATTTCTAGTTGGCAGGCAGAAAGGAGGAGGACAAAGGAGACAAAAGCAAATGTGCGGGAATAAAGGAGGGGCAGGCATTCCGAGAACAGTGAGAACAAACCTGTTGGACCTTGAGGTTCTTCTACAACAGTGGCCATTATGTATTTGTGACGACGACAAAGACTGGGTAGAAGATGATGGACCTACATAACCCATCATGTCCATACTCTTATGTAAGAAGGTCTTGGAGACAGCGAAGAATTGGAGAACATCCGTTAGAACGTCAAGATGGTAATAACGAAGCAAGTTGTAGAAACAAAACAATGAAAAGATAAAATTCTAAGCAAAAGTCTCTAAGCATATGAATTAATACCCAATCAACAATCAATTGAAATCCATGACCAACTTAAGACCCCTCTTGTGTTTCTCTCTTAATGGGGCATTGTCTTCAGCTGCTCAAGAGGGAAAGAGGCTCATTGTCAGTCCTCCCATCCTCAACGTCTTTTCTGTGATCCACTCAGCAGCAGGGGCTCTCAACTCCACCTCCAACGTATGCCAAGCCAGCTAGTTTCTCACCACCTTCCGCCTACTCTCCATTTTCGTTGTTAGCCCCATGCTGCCTTTCCCTTCCCAACAAAATCCCAGTTCATTCTTTTCACTGCATCTGGAATGCAATCCAAGACTCCTGAATCTGAGCAGTTCATTCCTCTGCTTACGACAACCCTCTAGTCTCCACTGTACTCAAAATGACACATAGAATCTGTAATGTGACCACCAGACGTTGGCAGTCCTGCCTTGTCACCCCTCTAATGCCATCTTTCCTGATTCTCCTTTCATTAGGTGACCGGGACGGTCTCTTCTCCTGGTTGCTCAAATTAGACCCACGTAGGTTCCGCTTAGAATGCATTTTGTGGTCGCTAGTTTCCTTACCAGTTCTTGCTACGGGTCCAGTTTGAAAAGGACTTTTCTCCCCAAGAAACCTTTGTTGGCCAATCCTGTAATCTACACTTTGTCCCCTGTGCCATTCCTTCTCATAAAATTTAGTGTTCTATTTAACAGCATTTGCCACACGTTGTAATTACACCTGTACTATTTGTAGCTAAGTTTTGAAACATCCTGAATATATGGAGCGTGCATGTTGGATTCTCACTGTGTACTTGAACCTAATAACACCTGACACCTAAGGTGTTCAATATGTGTATCCACGATGCCTGAAATAGGGGATTTTTAACTATCTCCCGGCGAGCTAGACTGCAATATACATTCAAGTCTTCAATGATCTCTACCACCAAGTTTAGTATACATATGCAAAAAAGGGAAGGGTCACGTCCTCACGCATAGGAGAAACATTTTGCCTCGTTGATAGCTTCTATGGTGTAGCTTACATTTTGACCTACATAAGACCCCACCCTGGAGGTACAGTTTGTATGGATGTAGTGACAACTATGAGGAAATCAAAACAAAATACAGTGTTTATGGAGTGTAATGTGCCAGGAGTTTTTCCACACGTTTTACAGGCATTACCTATAATCTCACCACTATACTGGACATAGGCGTTATACTTCCCCTTTACAAATTGGAGAAGCAAACTCGGAGGTATCATTTGCCTACAATCTAAGATCTGGCTGGTAGAAGAAATAGATGTGGCCAGGTAATGTACAAAATCCACAATTTTGCCCAAGGTAGCCTCTGGGAAATCAGAAAATGAGCAGCTTTCATAAGTGCAGCTGCCTAGAGCTTTTCAGAGGAGCTGGTTGTGTGGCGCCGGGGCTTTGGCGCCATCACATCTCCAGGATCTCACTACCAGGAGTAACCCCCATTGTTGGGAAGGGCAAGAACACCCATCCGTGGCAACTTAAGGTGTTTTAACCCCTGTCAAGATAGTGCAAGCCTCCAATTACTTCATTTGGTACTTCAAGGAACACATCAAAGCACACCTCGTGGGATTTTCAAAAATCACTCTGAGATGAGAACTCAAACACAATATCATAGCAACACGAAGCAAGTAACACTTTCCAAAACACACGTCCTGAAGGGCCAGGCCATGGAGACGGTAGGAGCCCACTTTAAAGTAGCAGTGCTCTCAGGTGCATAGCACATAAAAGAAAACAAAACAAAACAACAACAACAACAACGTTAAAACACAAAAGGGATAGAAAACTATCCAAAATGATGAAACGCAAGAATTCCCCTCAGACGAAATTCCAGCAAGAAGTGACCTCTAAAGAATTGATCAAAATAGATAAAAGCAGTATAACAACAAGAATGTAGAATCATAGGCATAAGCTTAATCACTGGGCTTCAAAAAAGGTATAGAAGACGACAGAGAATTTATCATTGCAGTGATAAAAGACCTAAAACATAGCCATGGTTAATTGAAAAGTCAATGACATAGAGATTGATTTTCATCACTGATACAAAAACAGATAAGCTGGAACGTTGGATGTCCATTACCCAAGTTAGTAGTTATGCGATTGTAGCAAAAGCTAATTCTAGAAAAAAACGATTAAATAATGAAAACAAGAGAGCTAAAATATGTCAAGTTTAAATACCTTGCATGAGCCGTGTAGCTGTATAGTTGTTTAAAATTCTAGGATATCAAATAATATTATGTGATAGCCATTGTAACACATGCAAAGTTCACCATGTCGACCTTTGCTCTTCTCAATGTGGAGTAATAAGTTATTAG
This sequence comes from Puma concolor, assembly GCF_028749965.1. Taxonomy (NCBI): domain Eukaryota; kingdom Metazoa; phylum Chordata; class Mammalia; order Carnivora; family Felidae; genus Puma; species Puma concolor. Next base: position 2,468,180 of record NW_028240236.1, on the reverse strand, counting down.
GCCTTATAGACTAACTGAAAAAAATGAATATTAAAAAGTTTTTGAAAGTATATGTTTCTAGTGAGTTTGGTCATGTCAAATAAAGTGTGTCATTTCCAACACCTATTCACGTGCACTCTTAGTATGGCTAGAGTCCATAAAAAGTTATTGCACCATTGCAATAAACAGGATTACCAGTGCAATCTATTTTTTTAATTCCATTTGTTCATTTATTTGAAAGCCAGAATAGTGCATGGAGAATGTACCCTGTAGGTTCTGGATTCTCTCGTTGAATCCAAATGTCTTATTGGGCCTCTACCAAAAAGATGGTAAAACAATATTATCTGTACCATGAACATGTAAAATTTGGCACACCTCACGAATATTACAATTTTGCTGTTTAGCATATGTGTTTACAAATACACACGTGTGCACTGGGTGAAGTTAGATGTTTCATACTTCTATCCATATCATGAGGGATTCAATAAGTTTTAAAGAGTTAGATTCCAGTTACCAATTCTAATGTGGGATAACATGCCCAGTTCTTGCTTATTTGTCACTTATGATGCAATTATGAAGTTAACATAGAACCTAAAGGGTAAATTCTTTTTAACTACACTTGACTGAACATGTATCATTGAAAGTCAAGCTTTGGCCTTTCAAAGATGACATGAGAGTGAACGCGGAGAACCCAAAAGACTCCATGAAAACGCTGCTAGATCTGATACATGCATGGACCAAACTCACAGGATACAAAATCCGTGTAAAGAAACTGATTGCATTTCTATACACCAATAAGGAAGCAACCGAAAGAGAAGTCAAGAAATCAATGCCAGTTACAATTTCACCAAGAACCGTAAAATACCTAGCAAGAAAACTAACCAAAGATGTAAAAGATCTGTACAGTGAAAAGTATAGAAAATGTATGAAGGAAAATGATGAAGACACATCAAATACAGAAAAAAAAAAAAAAAAACAAAACAATCCATGCCAAAGAGTGGAAGAATGAATACTGTTAAAATGTCAATAGTACCGAAAGCAATCTACACATTAATGCAATACCAATCAAAATTGTACCAACATTCTTCTCCAGACTAGGGCAAGCAATCTGAAACTTTGCACAGAACAACCAAAGAACCTGAGTAGTCAAAGTTAACTTTAAAAAAGAAAGCCAAAGTGGGAGGCAGCCCAGACTTTCGCCTCTCCTATGAAGCTGTAATCGTTAAGATAGTATGACTTTGGCACAAAAACAGGCACATGAACCAATGAAACAGCATAGAGAACCCAGAAGGGGCCCCACAAATGTATGGTGAACTAATCTTTGACAAAACTGGAAAGACAATACAATGGAGAGAAGACAGCCTCTTTACAAAGGGTGCTGGGAGAACGAAACAGTAACATGATGAAGAATAACCTAGATGACTTTCTTACAACGTGCACAAAAATAAAGGCAAAATGGATGAAAGCCTTAAATGTGAGACAGGAAACCATCAAAACACTAGAGGAGAAAAGAGGAAAAAAAACCCTTTGACCTCAACTGCAGCAATTTCTTCCTTGGCATGTCTCAAAAGACAAGGGAATGAAAAGCAAAACTGAACGATCAGGACCGGGTCAGGATACAAATCTTCGGCACTGCAAAGGAAACAATCAGCAAAATTAAAAGGCAACCGATGGAAGGAGTGAAGATGTTTGCGAGTGACATATTGGATAAAGGGTTACTACACAAAATGTATAAAGAACTTATCCAAGTCACACCTGGAAAATGTAGTACAGTGAAACAATGGGCAGAAGACATGAATAGACACTTTTCCAAAAGAGACATCCAGATGGCCCCAAAACACATGAAAGGATGCTCAACATCACTCATCATCAGGAAAATACACATCAAAGCCACACTGAGATACCACCTCACACTAGTCAGTGTGGCTAAAATGAGCAACTTAGGAAACCACAGATGCTGGTGAGGATATGGAGAAAGAGTAACCCTCTCTCACTGTTGGTGGGAAAGGAAACTGGTGCACCACGGCAAGCATGAAACCTACAGACATCACAATGACTCTAAGCGCATAACTTTCCATAATAATACTGAATTTCAATGGACTAAATGCTCCAACCAAACAACATAGTGTATCAGAATGGATGGAAAAAACAAAAACAAAAAACAGAACAAGACCCATCTATTTGCTGTCTACAAGAGACTGCTTATAGACATGAGGACACCTTCAGATTGAAATTGAGGGGATGGAGAACTATCTATCATGCTACTGGAGGTCAAAAGAAACCTGGAGTAGCCAAATTGTATCATACAAAGTAGAGTTTAAATTAAAGGCTGTATCAAAAGATGACGAAGGGCTTTCTATATTAATTCCAGGGTCTCTCCATCAGGAGGAGCTACAAATTTTAAATGTCTACACACCAAATTCGGAGACACACAAATATATAAACAATTAATTAAAAACATACAGAACCTTGTTGATAAGAATGTGGTAATTGCAGGGGACATTAAATTAAACACAGAAAAAAAGATGGAAAATCTCCAAAAGCATGGAGGTTAAAAAACATCCCACCAACGAATAAATGGGTCAACCAGGCAACATGAGAAGAAATTAAAAGATATAAGGAAACAAATGAAAATGAAATACAACAATGCAAACCCTTCGGGATGCAGCAAGGGCAGTCCAGACAGGGAACAACAAAAACAAAACAAAACAAAACAAAACAAAACACAACAACAACAACAACGACGACGACGACAAGAAACATTGCTATCCAGGCCTATCTCAAGAAACAAGAAAAATCCCCAATACAAAATCTAACAACACACCTAAAGGAACTAGAAGCAGGACAGCAAAGACACCCCAAAGCGAGCAGAAGAAGAAAAATTATAAAGATCAGAGCAGAAATAAACAATATGGAGTCTAAAGGAAAACAGTACAGCACATCAATGAAACCAAGAGTTGTGTTTCTGAGAAAATACACAAAATTGATAAACGTCTAGCCTGGCTTCTCAAAAAGAAAAGAGAGGGGACCCAAATAGGTCAAATCACGAATGAAAATGGAATTATTACAAAGAATCTCTCAGAAATTCAAGCATTCATCAGGAAACACTATAAAATCTTCTATGCCAACAAACTGGACAACCTGGAAGAAATGGACAAATGCCTCCATACCCACACACTTCCAAAGCTCAAACGGGAAGAAATAGAAAAGGTGAACGGACCCATAACTAGTGAGGAAATTGAATCAGTTATCAAAAATCTCCCAATAAATAAGAGTCCTGGTCCAGGTGGCTTCCCTGGCGATTTCTAGCAGACATTTAAAGCAGAGATAATAGCCATCCTTCCCAAGCTGTTCCAAAATATGGAAATGAAAGGAAAACTACCAGACTCATTTTATGAAGCCAGCAAACGGTGATTCCCAAAGCAGACAGAGACACAAAAAAAAGGAGAATTACAGGCCAATATCCCTGATGAATACGGGTGCAGAAATTCTCAACAAGATACTAGCAAATCACATTCAATAGCATATAGAAAGTATTATTCAACACGATCAAGTGGGATTCATTCCTGGCCTGCAGGGCTAGTGCCATATTCACAAATCAAACATTGTGCTACATCACATTAATAAAAGAAAAGATAAAAACCATAGTACACTGTCAATAGATTCAGAAAAAAAGTATTTGAGAAAATACCACATCCGTACTTAATACAAACCCTCAAGACATTTGGGATAGAAGGAAACTACTTTAAACATCATAAAAGCCATTTATCAGAAGCTCACAGTAAATATCGTCCTCAATGGGGAAAAACTGAGAGCAATCCCCCTGAGATCAGGTACAAGACAGAGATGTCCACTCTCACCCCGGTTGTTGAACATAGTGTTGGAAGTCTTGGCATCAGTAATCAGACAGCACATGAAATTAAATGTATCATCATTTGATTTGCAACGATGAAGTCAAACTTCCACTTTTTGCAGATGGCATGACACTATACATGGAATTTCGGACAGACCCCATCAAAAGTCCTCTATCACTGATACATGAATTCAGCAATGTTGCAGGGTACAAAATCAATGTACAGAAATTGGTTGCGTTTTATAAGCCAATAATGAAGCAACAGAAAGAGAAATAAAGAAACGGATCCCATTTACAATGCACCAAGAGTCATAACGTACCTAGGAATGAAGCTAACCAAAGAGGTAAAAGATCTGTATGCTGAAAACTATAGAAGGCTTGTGAAGGAAATTGAAGAAGATACAGAGAAAGCAAAACACATTCCATGCTCGTGGATTGGAAGAATAAATATTGGCGAAATGTCAATACGACCCAACGCAGTCCTCACATTATAGGCAGCACCAATCACATTGCACCAGCACTCTTCTCCAAGCTGGAACAAACAATCATAAAATGTGTATGGAAACACAAAAGACCCTGAATAGCCAAAGTAATACTGAAGAAGAAAACCAAAGTGTGAGGCACCACAATGCCAGACTTTAGCCTCTACCGCAAAGCTATAACCATCAAGACAGCATGGTACTGGCACAGAAACAGATACATAGACTTAATGGCATAGAATAGAGACCCCAGAATTGGACCCACATACGTATGACCAACTAATCTTTGACAAAGCAGGAAAGAATATCCAATGGAAAAAAAGACAGTCTCTTTAACAAATGGTGCTAAGAGAAGTGGACATCAACATGCAGAAGAATGAAACTAGACCAGTTTCTTACACCACTCACAAAAATAAACTCACAATGGATGAAGGACGTGAATGTGAGACAGGAAACCATCAAACCCTGGAGGAGAAAGCAGGAAACATCCTCTTTGACCTCAGCGTCAGCAAGTTCTTAGCTGACACATCTCCAAAGGCAAGGGAATTAAAAGCAAAATGAACTATTGGGATCTCATGAACATAAAAATCTTTTCCACAATGAAGGAAACAATCAACAAAACTAAAAGGCAACCGAACGAATGGGAAAAGATGAGTGCAAAAGTCATACTGGATAATTGGCTAGTACCCTAAACCTGAAAAATGAACTCACCAACTCCACACCCGGAAATCAAATAATCCAGTGAAGAAACGGGCAGAAGACTTGAACAGACACTGTTCTAAAAAAGACATCCAGATTGTCAAGAGACACATGAAAGGTGCTCAACAGCACCCCTCGTTCAGGGAAATCCAAAGCAAACCCACACTGAGATACCACCTCATGCCAGTCAGAGTGGCTACAATGAGCAAATTAGAAGACTATAGATGCTGGTGAGGATGCGGAGAAACAGGAACCCTCTTGCACTGTTGGTGGGAATGCATCCTGGTGCAGCCGCTCTGGAAAACAGTGTGGAGGTTCCTCAAATCATTAAAAATAGATCTACCCTAAGACCCAGCAATAGCACTGCTAGGAATTTACCCAAGGGGTACAGGAGTGCTGAGACATAGGGGCGCATGTACCCCAATGTTTATAGCACTACTTTCAACAACAGGCAGACTATGGAAAGAGCCTAGCTGTCCATCAACTGACAAGTGGATAAAGAAGTTGTGGTTGATGTATACCACGGAATACTACTTGGCAATGAGAAAGAACGAAATCTGGCCATTTGTAGCAACGTGGATGGAACTGGGGGGTATTATGCTACGTGAAATAAGTCAGGCGGAGAAAGACAGATACCATTTGTTTTAATCCATGTGTGGGTCCTGAGAAACTTAGCAGAAGACCATGGGGGAGGTGATGCGGGGAAAAAGGTATAGAGAGGGAGGGAGGCAAAGCATAAGAGACTCTTAAATACGGACAACAGACTGAGGGTTGACGTAGGGTTGGGGAAAAGTGGGTGACGGGCATTGAGGAGGGCACCTGTTGGGATGAACACTGGGTGTTGCTTGGAAACCAATTTGAAAATAAATTACATTTAATGAACAAGGAAATCCAGGGGTTGCTCTTACTGAATATGAGAATAGCTTTCCATTTTCAGCACTTTCTGAACGTGAGGTAGTACTGGCTTAAGGTGCGTAGAGGAAAGTTTGGTTTGTGTGTTTAAGAAAAGGAGTTGAGTAAAGACAGAGGCCTCTCACATGTATCACGTTGACCTTGGCAAGTGTCTCTTCTGATTGTTACCATGACTTATCCCTTTTCTTGATTCACATAGTTTGGTGTCATCCTTTCATGAGGAAGTGGATTTCAATTGATCATGGTAGGTGGTCCTTGTAATATTTTGTGAATTATTTGTGTATGTGGTGATGCTGGATGGACCATGCTGGTTGCTTTCAAAAGCACTTACACGGACGGTGTAACACGTTTTCTACCCTTGGAATCCCATACGGTCTTTTACTACCTTGTGTATGACTTACCTGAAATATCATGAATTGGTAGGTAACGAATAGGTTTTAGTGGCACTGAATGCCCTCATGGCCACCCACGCAGAATTCGTTGACGCTTTGCTCTTAAGCACACAATGACTCGGTCTTCCCTAAGCTGCGTGAAAGTGAGCATGCACACTAACTAGGCAAACTGTTTGCTGCTGCTGTGAAGAACAGCTTCCTGAACTGTGAGCTATAGCAACACACATATGGAACCCTAAGCAAGGCACAATATATCTGTATTCTTTGAAAGAGTAGAGTAGTTACTTCAATTTGGCTTTCAGTGCATTGCATGAGAAGGCATTTAATTAGCTAAAACCCTCTTACAGTCATGTTTGATTACAAGTTGTGTGTACTCTCCACCGCGAAGTGTCATCTCATGTTGGATGGAATTACTGGAGGCTGAGGCACCAGTGCATTCAGGTCGAGGACAACCCTCTTGAACTCATCAAGAACTATGGGCCTTCTCAGGTAAGATTAAGTGCAGGTCTTTCTCAAGGGCATAATCTTAAACACAGCCCAACCTAAGGCAGCTTTGGGCAGCAGGCAGTGATAGGATAGGCAGACATTGTGACCTCACAAAGCGCCTGGTCTCCTAGCAACTGCGGGGTAACTCTCACAGCCTGCCGCCTGATTTGGCTTCATGGTAGGAAATTCATCAGTGCCCTGAGGCGGCGGCGAGACCTGGCAAGCGCGGGCGGCCCCTCTGGACCTCACATCCTGAGCCGCATGAAGAGGCGGAGGCGCAGGCCCCTGGAGGCCCTGGCCCCGGCCGCCCGGGGAGGAGCCTCTAGCGCTGCAGGAGGGGCCGCGCTGGAGGCGCCTGAGGAGAAAGTGCTGTACACGCGGTGGCAACCGTCGCCACTGTCGCTGGCCAACAGCAGCAAGGCGCTGATCGATGCTTTCAAGTTATTCGTGCCCCGCAGCACGGAGTTCATGAGCTCAGACGCGGAGCTCTGGAGCTACCTCTGCAGCCTCAAGCACCAGTTCTCCCCCCGCATCCTGCGCAGCAAGGACGTCTATGGCTACTCCTCCCTCCTGGCCCAGGTCCCGGACCCCTGGCACCAGCCCCCCGAGGCCCGCCTCCAGACGCGCCGGCCGGCTGCCAGGAGGAGGCGCCACGGAGCCCGGAAGGTCGCCGCCGGCCAGAGGAAGATGCCGCCCCCGCCGCCGCCGTCCCGCGAGGACAGCAGCCCCCGCAAGCCCACGGCCCCCGGGCCCAGCTCCGGGGGCCGCACCCTGGAGGAGAGTGGGAGGGCGGCCACCCCAACGCTGACCACCTTGCCAAGCATCCGCGTAGTCGGCGACGTGTGGGTCGAGAGCAGCGTGGCAGAAGCGCGGCGCCAAGCGCGCCAAGTCCTGGGAGTGAACCTGGAACCCGTGGTGAGACTCCGCCGCGTCCCAGTGCCTGGGCGTGAGATGCGGGCCACAGCCGCGCGACCTCCCAGCCCCGGGACGGGTTGTGCCTGGAGGGATGAACCAGTGAGAGTCGGGCCCGCATCCCCTAGTGCACTTTACCGGCGAAGAAGCACCAGACGGTCCCGGCCCGCGCCCCAGGGATGCGGCGCCGCCTTCTGGGACTCTGTGGCAGCTGTGCCCTCTACTGCCTCCCAGCACCGGGTCTGCGGAGGGAGGCGACCCCTGGACCGCAAGGGAGGTCCCCTTTCTTCCTAACCCCAGATTGAGAGGTCTCCAGGACTGTAGGGGCAGATCCATGATCTCTCTTGTTCCCTCATTGCTCTGAAGTCGTCAGAAGAAGCCATTCCACCCCCACCCTCTCCAAAGGAATTTGCTTCCATGCTTGTGTAATAAAGCTAGAGTTTCTCTGCGGTTCACCCACCACCCGGCTCCTCCCGCCAATTTCTTTCTTTCTTTGTGTGCATGTGTATGTATATATATATCTTCTAGGATGATTTAAAGTACATATTCTTTAAATGTTTAGAAGAGCAGTAGAGAAAAAAGGGTGCGACTTAGGGGTCTGCACTCAGATTAAAATAAGGTTACTGAAGTATAGTATACATTCAAAAGGACATATACTATTTTTTTCATGTTTGTTTATTTTTGAGAGAGAGACACCGTGTGAGCAGGGGAGGGCCAGATAGGGAGCCACAGGATCCAAGCAGGCTGCAGGCTCTGAGCTGTCAGCACAGAACCTGATGTGGGGCTCGAACTCACAAACCATGGGATCATGACCTGAGCCAAAGTTGGACACTTAAGTGACTAGCCACTAGCACGCAAAAAAGAACATTTATTATTAAAAGCATTCTGAGCACAGCTTGATGCAATTCAGTTCAATATACTTGAGGAATCAGCACTCATTAAAAAAGGTACCAGGACCCCAAGGGACCACCTGTGCCTCTTTCAGTCACGGTCTATCTCTCCTTTGGGACGGCAATTATTCTGACTTCTTACAGAATCTACAACTTTTGCTTGTTTTTGGACTATATAGAAATGGAATTATGTGTCCTACACCTAGCTTCTTTCACTCAAACTTATGTTAGTGATAGTCATGTTATTGTATGTATAGATCCTTTCTGCTCATTGGTGTATAGAATTTCATTATATGAATAGTTTACAATATTTCTGCAACTCTTGGTGGACATTTAGGTAGGTTCTGGCTTAGGGAAATTATGAATAAAGCTTCAGTGAACATTATAGGACACGTCCTTTGGTGAACATTTTTTACAATAGTATTTATTTATCTAGGAGAGAATTTGCTGGGTCACATGTCATCCAACTTATCAGCTTTGGTAAGGTTCCTCCAAAGTGTTTCCAAAATGATTATACCAATTTACACAAACTTCTTTCTATAGTAGTGCCTGCGTAATGCCTGTGAGCTCTGAATACTTGATAGCCTTGCCAACACTTGCTAATATTATCTTTTTCATGTTATCTATTCTGGCAGGTGTACAGATTTTTTTTATTTGAGAAATATCAATCCAAGTATTGTATGCAAATAAAAAAAAAACACAACATCTAAATTACACATCAGGGCTTGCAATAAAAAATCAAAAGCTTTGTTTCCCCCATGAACACCTCTTCCCCAGAGGCAACACTTTCTTTTGTTTTCTTTTTTTTTTTTCAATCAGGGTTTTTTTCAACAGACCATTTTTTAAGGACAATTTTAGATTTAGAGACAAATTGCACACAAAATACAGGTTCCTCATCCCCAGGAGTTTCTATAGTACCTTGCCCTAATGTGAATACATTAGTTATAAGTGGTGGATGAGCCATTCTTGACTGACACTTTATCATTAGACACATTATCATTTACTAACAGTTAGGGTTTATTTTGTGTTATATAGATTCATAACTTTTGAGAAATGTATAAAGGTATGTATCTACTATTGCAGTATCATACAGAATAGTTACACCACCCTAAAGTGCCCTGTTCTCCGCCTATTACCACTTCCTCTCTCCCCCTAAACCCTAATACCACTGGTCTTTTTACCGTCTCCGAAGGTGTTTTGCTGTTGTTGTTGTTGTTGTTGTTGTTGTTGTTGTTGTTGTTGTTGTTGTTATTGTTGTCGTCATTGTCCTTGTTTTGTTTTCTTTTGTTTTGTTTTTCCAGAACGTTATCATAGTTGGAAACGTAAAGCAAATGGCTTTTTCGTATTGGATCCCTTCACTTAGTAATCCACACTTAAGTTTCCTCCATGACTTTTAAGTAGCACCCTTTCTCCCTCTTTCCTTCCCTCCTCTTCGGTCTCTCTGCCTCCCTTTCATTGAGGGAGTTTATTTTCTAAAACAGCTTTTAAAAAGCTGGTTAACAGAAAAAGACTGGAAAGTGCAGAGTTCCCCTGTTCTCCCTCCTACCCCCAAAAACATAGTTCTCCCTATTGTAAACTTCTTGTGTCAGTGTAGTGCATTTGATACAACGGATGAGCCCATATGAAAACTATTACTAACTAAAGTCCGAAGTGTACCTTAGCATTCACTGTGGTGTGCAGTTCGGTGAGTTTTGACAAACGCACAATGCCATGATCCAAAGCATTTCACTGTCTTACAAGATGTTTCACTGCCGTAAATATTCCCTGTGCTTCATCGATTATTCATCTCTCCCTTCCCCCCTGAGTCCCTGGCAACCACAGGTCTCTTTACTGTCTCCATTATTTGAGGCAACACTTTTAACTGTTCCAGGTTTATATTCTTTTGTTAGGAATTTTCATGAAGATAAGTAGTATAGTATACTGCTGCTTATTGATTTGTCAGTTTTAAGCACCGTCTACTGACTTCCTATGTGACATTGACGTATAGGTCGCTTAAGCCACCTGTCTTCTCTCTCCTCACCTTCCGATATATTCCCGAACTTCTATCTGAATACTGTTTCAGTCAGGTCCAGCCAGCCGGTGAGTCACTATAGGTATTTTAAACAGTTACACACGTGATGGGAAATCCCAGAAGCCAAACAAAGGATGGCGAAGCAATCAGGAATTAGTATCATCAGAAAGCTGTATCCACCCGCAGAGCTAGAGAAATTCAGAACCATACCTAGCAGGAACTGAGATCATGGGAGAAGAGGCTCTTGGAAAGAAGCTAGAATTTGGAGGAGATAAAATCACTGGTAGGAAGTGGAGCGGGAGAGAGGAAAACCTCTGGGCTTATCCCTTCCTCCCTTTCTCCCATCAAACACCCATTGGTCAAACCCCTCTGGAAGCCAGTTGGCAAGGAACCAGGAAACACAGTCTATAGGAGAAGTGCAGGAACTGGATCTGAGGGCAAAAACACATAACGGATGAAGTTACATATAGGTACTAGTTAGGGTTCTCCAGAGGCTCAGTATCAATGGGAATTGGTTCACAGGATTCCGGAGGCTGAGAAGGGCAGACCCAGGAGATCGAGTAGTTCAGTTCCAGGCAGACTCCCAAAGCCTAAGAATCAGGAGAGCTGATGATGTATGTTCCATTCCAAGTCTGAGCCTGAAGTCAGGAGACCAATATCGCAGCTTGAAGACAGTCAGATAGACACAGTGGATTCTCTCTTACTCCGCCTTTTGTTCTATTCAGGTCTTCAATCGATTAGTTGAGGCCACCCAGTGTTTGGCAAGGCAATATGTTTTGCTTAGTCTACTGATATACAGATGTTAAGTGTACTAAGAAATGTCCTCACTGACTCACTAGAAATACTGTTTAGCCATATATCTGCGTACCCTGTGGCTTAGCCCATTTAAAACATGAAATTGACCATCACACGATATAATTCTATGTTTATATGTATGTATGTATGTACATATGTATGTATGAATGTATGTTATTTGAGAGAGAGAGGGAGAGAGAGAGTATGCTCAAGCAGGATAGGGGCAGAGAGAGAGAATTCTGAGATGTCAGTGCAGAACCTAATGCTCATCTTAGTCTCATGAACTGTCAGATCATCATCTGAGCCAAAATCAAGAGTGGATTGTGAACTCACCGAGCCACTCAGGTACCCCATGAGATGTAATTTTAAAATAGAGACCTATTTCCCTTACCTGTACTATCATTTTTCATTCCTTACATTGTACGATAAAGGTCTTCCTTAAACTTGCTGCACTGTTTCTCCGTCTCCCATCAGCTTTGGGCTTCTGTTTGTCATTGTTGTTTTCACTGCTGTTATGCTCTGCAATCAAGTCTCTTTAGAGGGTTCAAGGTTGATTCTAAAACTTGAAAACTAATAAATGGTTTAAATTATTGTGATTATTAAATAATATGCAAACATTAGAATTACTACTCTTTTGCTGGAGTCTTTGCACCTGCTGAACGAGGACATCTCTAGCATCAAGGTGAAATGGATCCTTTCTCTTTGTATTCCTAGGTGCTTTAAACCATGCTATGTTTCACTTGGCTCATTCAGACTAAGGCCGTCTTATGGATATTTTCTGGTTCTCCTTAATTTTCTAATTGCACTTCTTTGTTTTATTGCACTCTTTCAGTGTTCTCAAATCATGCCACTTATGACATCTTCCTGCTAACCTCTTAGCGGTCTCTCACTGGAACCTTCTCTTTTCCTGCCTCATTTAGGTGGTGTCTCAGTAGGTCTGCTTCATAGCTTCCTTCCTGTGATTTTCCTCTGCTACGCTCCCAGTTTGTTTCCATGGTTTCATGGTAATATGGCTATCTGGGAAGTTAGGGAACATTTAAAAGCCTGGACTCTTGAGCCAGACGGCCTGGGGTTAGACTTTACTGGTTCCACTTACCAACTGTGTAAGTTGGATGTTGGATGAGGTATTTGCCTTCCTTATAACCCTGTTTCCTCCTCTCGAAGATAAGAATGGTAACTGTATATACTGTATAAGTTTGTTGTGTGGTTCATATGTAATAATATGTGAAAATAACCCATAACAGTGTCTGGAACAAAAATAAACACTCTGTTAATGTTGCCTATTATTAAGTATAATTTTTCTTTATTTTTTCTCTCCTTGTTTTGCTGGAGTACACCTTCAGATAACTTCCTAATGAAGAATGAGTGGAATCGAATGTTCTGTGTCTTTGCACGTCTGAAGATATCTTGAGTCCACTCTCAAATTTAATTGATAATTTTGATAGTGTAGAATTCTAGCTTCTTTTTGTAATTGATTTATTTTTTTATTTTTTTAAAGTTTACCTCCTACTTAGTTAGCATGTAGTGCAACAATGATTTCAGGAGTAGATTCCTCAGTGCCCCTTACCCATTTAGCCCATCCCCCCTCCCACAACCCCTCCAGTGACCCTCAGTTTCTTCTCCATACGTATGAGTCTCTTCTGTTTTTCCCCCTCCCTGATTTTATATAATTTTTGTTTCTCTTCGCTTATGTTCATCTCTTCCACTCATAGATTCCTAGCGTCTAATGGCCAGTGGCCCCTTCCGTCGATTTTCCCCTAATCACAACCCCATTGGAACTACAATATCTGCTCTTTAGAGTGTTTTTAACTCACTATCACTTCCACTTTCTTCTAGTTTTCAAAATCATTCAGTACGTCTGGCCTATGCTTAAGGAAAAGGGAATGGAGGTCCCCCTTTTGAAGGGTTTAAAAGAGAATTTATGAACATATTTTAGACTAGCACAGCCTGTCTGCAGGCCTCCTATTATTCACTCTCATCCTGCATGAAAAATATCCTCACCCTACCTCAAGAATCCTCCCTCTTAAAGACCCAACCCTTGTAACATCAACTCAAAGTCCAGGATATTGTTATCTAAATTAGGTCCCGGTGTGAATGAGTCTCCTGGGGCGAACTCATCCTCCACTACACTTTCAATCTGAAGACCTATGAATGAAGACCTATGAATTCAGCATACAACCAACAGGGGCATGTGGTAACCAGAAATCACACACACAAAACACTCACACACACACACACACACACACACACAGAAAAACAAACAAACAAACAAACAAACAAACAAACAAACAAACAAACACACCAACAAAACACAAACATTGCTGTTCCAAAAGAAAGGAAGGAGGTAATCATGAATGAGTCCCTGGTCCATAGCAATTCTGAAGTTCAGCTGGTACAGGTAGGCAGTCCTTTCATTGGGTCTTAAGACCTGGGAATGATTTTCCATGGCCCTAGCTCCTCCGGGGTTCTGGCTTTCAACCTCCAAGTCATTCTTCCCTTCTCATGAAAGGTAGCCTGTGTCTACAGCCTTATGGTTGTCTCGACCTACGTACTGATTGGAGGAGTTTGTGGGTCCAAAGCCTTCTTTCATTTTACTCTCTGGGATTAAGGAAACCCTTCTCTACCATGGACTCTTCCAAACATTTATAAGGAAAAACACTCCTAAACTTCAAGTGATATTGTAACAGAGAGAACACTGTGCCCCACAGTTTACTCTGCGAGGGTGTGCTTATGAGATAGAACGCTGGTATTCTCCAAGACCCTTCTTCATTTAGGAAACATTTCTAGCATCTTTTCCCCAAGGTCATCTGCTGCGGGATGTTGGTAATAATTTCACCTTCAATAAGAGTGACAACATTGATGTTATCTGTGCTAACAAAACATGAAATTGTATTTGAATGGCATTGAGTAAGTGCAAGTAGTATCGGTTAGGGACGTGTTCAGCTGTCACAGAAAGGGTGCCGCCAGTGACATAATCAAAGAGAGTTTTACTCACAAGGAGGCTGTAGGCTGTGCTCCATTAAGGCAGCAATGTCATCAGCAGCAGGCTGCATGCAATGGCAGAGCTGCCAATTTCTTTATGACCTCCTACAAAATTTTGGAAAAAAGGGTAGCAGCCATTAATATAATAATACCAATGTTTTTAGCATGTACCGTCTTCAAGATGCAGCACATGTGTGAGCATTTCAAGCTCACAGCACATCTGTGAGGTACAATTGTTGATGTCTTTTGGAGGTCATTCGTTTTCTTCTTAAGTCAAAAATTAGCTGTCATATGTCTAGGGCATGTGGCTTCACCAAATCCCCTCCTAGGTTTCCTTGGCTTATCAATGCATCAAGCAAACTCATAGGAATTCTAGAATTTAATCCTTGTGGGCCATGGAGAAACCAGTTCTGCCTTATCAAATCACATTACATACTCAGGCCATTCAGCATACTCTCAGATGAACCCTTGGAAGGTGCTCCTGTATTAGCGTTGTATTTCTGTTGGCAAGAACCTTACCACGTTTCCTTGTTTTAATTCTTAGCATCATATACCAATTGCAGTATCTTCACGGAACAATGGTGGCCTCGAATGTAGCATCATCAGCTCTGGAAACTTCAGATATGGCCACGGTAACAGTTAAGGTGGACTCCAACCAGTTCTTGGCCACTTGGACTTGTCTGATTCTCTCTGTTTATCTACCTCCCACCCCACACTCCCAGACCCAGCAGCAGTGAGAATCTGGTCAGTCAGGGAATCTCCAGCAGATACAGATGCAGATGCAGATCATTTCTCTGGATAATCTTTATGGTTGACTGTGGCCTGGGTAGCAGGAATGGTTCAGACAGAAACACCTGATTTGGGTGCCATCAAGCCGTCTCTGTGCCCTCCCTGAGAAATGGGACAGTATGCATTTCAAACACTTCAAGTCTCCACTTCTCCCTGCACACTTCTGTGTTTTGTTGGTTTCATCCACCTACAAAAGCAACCCAAACTTTATGCTAAAGAGAGTGGGGCTTGTGTGTTCTTTGCAGATTGGAATGCTGTTACTAGTTTGGGTTATCTTAACAAAAACTGACACATTACCTAAAAATGTAGAATTAGGTGTGAATTCAGAATCCATACATGTAGTAAGCCCTCCATGATTCCGTTGATTAGGGAGAGGTATCGACCATACTGTAAGAAACCCTGCCTTCGAATGCTACAGCTCTATGGACTTTCAAAGCACTATTTTTAACCTGGTTATCCAAAGTCGTTAAGTCTTTGTGACTATACATTCAGAACTTTTTTAAGATCTGGATCGTAGTCTCCAATTTTTTCATGGCCTTCCTAACCCATTGATTCCCAGAGTTCTCTTTATTTTTGAATCGTTCTCTTGGGCATTTGACCAAACGTGTCAAATAAAAAAATGTCCTCAATTTGAATATATGAACATTTAAGAGCAGTCCCGTGTTCAGTGCCCAAATATTTTATTATTTCTGTTAAGAGTTTATTCTGTCTGTGGACGGTGAAGAAACAAATGCCTGTTTTTTTTTGTTTTGTTTTGTTTTGTTTTGTTTTGTTTGTTTGTTTGTTTGTTTGTTTTTCATTTTCCCCACATAAGTAAGTAGATGTGCAAGGCAGAATGCTAGGTACCTGTCAAGGGTAATAGGACGTTCAGGAGTGTAAATGAGATTTCTGTCATCAAAAAAAGAAAAAAAAGTATTTGATGAACTAAGATAAGCTAAGCTTTAAAAATGAAAGGAAAATAGCCATGAACTCAGATAAAAGTTAGGCAATGAAGTACTTTTCCCTAGGGCAGCAAGGAGTTATGAGAAATACCATAATCTGTAGAGTTTGTACTACAAAGCTCTACTGACACGATGATAAAGCTCACCTTTAAATCTTGCTTTGTGTACTGATATTATTCCTTTCTTCTTGAAATCTAAAGAAGCTTTTTCTCTTTGGCTGTTAACATGAAACGAAAAGACACTTTCCCCCTATCTTTTCTTCTGCCGTATTTAAGCTGAGCTTCTTACAAAAGTCTTTTATGTATTCGTTGCTTTTTATCTTCATCCTTTGTCCAAAACAAGCCTTGAGATTGGGAATGATGTGGACTATTTCTAACCCAAGCTCACAGGACTTAACTTCTCATAACACCCATCATTTGAGGAGGCAATGAACTCGTATCATGGAGTTCCTTGTGCAGCCCATGGGCAGGATTCCACTGAAAGAATCGATAGCATCGTGGAGACCCTGTCTCTGGAAGGAACTAACAACAAACAAGGATTTGACCTTATAGGCTGATTTTCCTAGGAATCTAGGAATCAAGAGGGCCAGAAGTGGGATGGTGGGAGAGGGACACTGGAGAAGGGCTGAATACCCAGGTTCACTTGAAGCCAACTGAGCAGAGGAAGGTTCTGTCCTGGAGGAGCTTGGCTCAGCAGGGATCAGCTCCCAATTGTTACAGACTTAGTGAAAATACACTCATGAGAGCCTACAAGAAGGATGCTTCCAGAACTCTAAGAGGTTTCGTTCCTTTCTTATGTCTTTCTTTATGGAAAATGTCTTGGGGTTGCTTACTTCCCCTTTGTGTATCCACAGTTCTTCTTCCCACTAGTTGTGTTGTCATGAACCTCCTTGCGTAGCCCTTGCTCCCCTCCTAGGCCATGTGTTCCTCATGGGCAGGACTCACCTTAGCCATCCGTGTGTCGTTACTACAGTGCCAGCCATGGGCAAAGGGCTCTGTCCATACTGAATGAATGCAATGTGTTTATGGAGTTTCAGTTCCCAATTGTTACAGAAGAACTAGCTGTCTCACTTCAATTTGATGTGTAACAGCAGCAGTCTATACGGGGTGTCTCTCTCACATTCTCTCTTTTTACAAACACCTGCATCATCAACTTTTGATTAACTCTTACCCTTTTGTCATCAGATGAATTGGGTGGAACCTTTGCCATCTCTTACGATCTTATTTGCAACCCAACACCACTTAAATTCCCTATCCTACAGTAAATTCTTGCTTACCAAGAAGCAATATAGTTCAGTGAGTAAGAGGGTGGACCCTGGAGCCAGGCTGCCTGGGATCTCAAATCTTATTTTGCTCTATTTCTAGCAGCAGACCTTTGGACAACTTACTTTTTCGCTTTGCTACTCAGTTTTCTCAGCTGTAAAATCAGGCACAACCTAGCACCTTCACCATAGAGCTCTGAAATGAATTCAGTGGGGGTAACAACGGTAAAACACTTAGAATAATGCATGGAACCCCCTTCACTGTGAGTCAGTAAACACTCGCCTCTATCAGTGATGTAATTACGGTTTTGACAAAGTCGCTGCTTGCTTACTTAAAACCTTCACGTTGGCTGTGTTGAATGTACAGAACAGGTGAACTATGGAAGGCACCATGTCAGAGTCAGGCTTCCTTGGTAGAATGAGGCCCAATTCCCTGATGCTGGGGATTGCAAGAAGATACTCAAGGGCACAGAGAGGCACAGAGAGGCACAAGGCCCTCGGGACAAACCCATAAGGAGATGATCAGAAAGCCATAGGAAAACAGAGGGAACAAACTAATTTCACTTTAATTCCCACCATACACCAGTACAGTTCTCTGCAATTCACACATGTTTCCCTCTCAAGCAAACATAACAGGCCTGTGGGAAAGTTATTATTATTCCCACTTTACAGGCAACTAGGTTAATGCTTAGAAAGTTTAAATAACTTGCCAAATATCACATCTATGTGGCAGAGCTAGGATTTGAACCAGCATCGGTCACAACCCACTGCCTCTGCCAATCTTTAGAAACATCTTTGG
>NW_028240236.1:2425000-2445000 GCF_028749965.1 Puma concolor | reverse complement strand
ACCAAAACTGAAGGAATTCACCACCGCTAAACCATCCCTACAAGAGATCCTAAGAGGGATTCCTTGAGGGAAATGTCGCAAGTATCACAAAGTACCACAGACACCAGTACAAGCATGAAAACTACAGACATCACAATGCCTCGGAACCATCGCTTTCCATAATAACAGTGCTTGGAAGTGGAATAAATGCTCCAACCAAAAGACACAGGGTATCAGAATGGATAATACAAAACAAGACCCATCTGTTTGCTGTCGTACAGGAGACTCATTTCAGACCTGAGGACACCTTACTCTTGAAAGTGGGGGGATGGAGAACTACCTTTCATGCTACTGGGAGTCAAAAGGAAGCTGTAGTAGCCATACTTCTATCAGACACACTTGACCTTAAATTAAAGTTGGCAGCAACAGATGTTTACGGGCATTATTAAATAATTACAGTGTCTGTCCATCAGGAAGAGCTAACAATTATAATGACTATGCAGTGAATTCCGAAGCACACAAATATTTAAAACATTTAATCACAAACATAAACAATCTTATTGATAAGAATGTGGCAATTGCAGGGGGCTTTAATACTCAACTTACAACAATGGACAGAAAATCTAGACAGAATCAGGAAAGAAACAATGGTCCTGAATGATACATTGGACCAGAAGGACGTGACAGATAATTTAGGACTCTACATCCCAGAGCAGCAGAGCATACTTTCTTCTGGAGTGCACGTGGAACATTCTCCAAGAGAGACCACATACTGGGTCGCAAAAAGCCTTCAATAAATATAACAGCACTGAGATGACACCATGCACACTTTGAGATCACAATGTTTGGAGCTTGACATAAAGTACAGGAGAAAGTCTGCTCAACCTCTAAAAGCATGCAGGTTAAAAAACATCCTACTAAAGAACGAATGAGTCAACCAGACAATTAGAGAAGAAATTAAAAGACATAAGGAAACAAATAAAAATGAAAAGACAACAATCAACGCTTTTTGAAAAAAAAATTAATTAAAAAGATGGAAAAAGGGTTACTGAAGCTGAGTTTTGCATACTTGAGACAGCATGTTATGCACTAAGGAGTCCGAGTGCTTGGGGTAAAGGCCATTTCCATACCTTTCTTAGTTCTGTGACCTTGAGCAATTATAACATCTCCTTCAGCCTCAATTCCTCCCTCTGTACACAGGGTCAATTGAGATGCTTTATGAGGTAATGTGCCTGCCACAGGGAAGTGATTGG
Source organism: Puma concolor (assembly GCF_028749965.1). Classification (NCBI taxonomy): domain Eukaryota; kingdom Metazoa; phylum Chordata; class Mammalia; order Carnivora; family Felidae; genus Puma; species Puma concolor. The sequence goes on along the minus strand of NW_028240236.1, from coordinate 2,443,768 downwards.
TAGCTGTAAGTTCATTGCTCTGCCCCTCGTATTCCCAGGACTCCTGCCAGGGAGCCTGGAGGCCTGCGTGCTGGCCTGAATCTGCAGCAGTTTCAGGCAAATTGTTCACTTTGTGATTAAGGCTTCCCGTTTCACTGAGCCCTTGATTCACCCCATGTGTTCTGGCATCTGCTGCCCTGCGTGGGTTCCCTGTTCCTTTTTAAGACCCTTACTTGGTGTGGTGGGATACAGTGATCACACCACCTGAGCATCAGTTATTAGCAATAAGCGTGACTCCTCTGAGTACCTATGGTATTCCGATTATTCCCACATAAAGCTAGTGTTCTGCAGCTCTGATTATCTGCTAAATTATACCAAGGCATAGTTTAGAAGATTCTTTTGTTGTTGCTGCTGTTGTTGTTGCTGCTGTTGTTGTTGCTGCTGCTGCTGCTTTTGTTGTTTAGAAATCATTTGCTTCAGGTTCATCTAGTCTATCCAGTAACACCTGCAATAACAATGAGATAAACTTTGGTTTTACCTTTTTTCACTTTTTACCGCCAGTGGATTTTGTTTTTGTTTTTGTTTTTCAGCCTCCCTTTGGGAAGTTCTATTTCTTCCATCTTCTCGCTCATGTGTCCTAAATAGACAACTGATTGTTTACTAGTTGCTGTCTCTGGGAGGTTGTTGCTGTTTGCCAGGTGTTAGTATTGACATGCCAGGTCTGGGGTGTTCATTCTTTCCCACTTTACCACTGAGGTATCCTCGAAGGAACTTTTTATTTATTTATTTATTTGTATTTATTTATTTATTTATTTATTTATTTATTTATTTATTTATTTATTTATTTATTTATTTCTTGCAAGGCAGATCTACTAGTGATAAAGTCCTTCCTTTTTTGTTTCACAACGTATGACTTGTTTTAGGATTGCTGTTGTTGTTTACAAAGATGAGGGATTGTAAAATTCAGACGCTTTGGGGAAGAGTAACATACTCCATGCCTAACATCTTTTTTAATGTTTATTTATTTATGTTGAGGGAGAAAGGGGTGGTGGAGGGGGGGGTAGAGACAATTCCATGCAGACTCCATTCTGATAGCAGAGAGCCCTATGTGGGGCTCAATCTCATTAAACATGAGATCATGACTTGAGCAGAAATCAAGGTTGGATGGTCAACCGACTGAGCCACACAGGAACACCTACAAGTCTTTTTCTTCAGTTTGAAATACACTTTTGCAGGATATAGAATTTTCAAGCGGTGTTTTTTTTTCCTTTCAACACTTTTATTTGTATTTTATTTGTATTTTATTTTTATTTATTTTTATTTTTAATTTAATTTTATTTTTATTTCTATTTTTATTTTATTTTTATGTTTATGTTTATTTTTTCTTCTACCCTGGCTAGGAAGAAAGGGATAGATGGGGTAAGAGGAGAGAGAGTGATGCTGGCTGGAGGAAGGGCATCATCTTACCCTGGCTGGTGAAGTGCCGTCTGACAGAGACATTAAATGGAGCATTGAAGGAAACGTGCAGTCATCTGAGGGAAGATGCAGCAAGAGCTGTAAGTGTAAAAGGACAGTGGTAGCACTGAGGTATTTGAGAAAGGGGATGATGTGAAACTCGCCAGTATTGTGTTGCCTCATAAGGCACATCTGCAAGCAGCCTTGTATATTCACAAAAAACACTTTCTACCTACCTGGCATTGTGGCTCTCTGAAGTTTTATGATGCCTTAGTTTTTTGTTTAGTAATCAAGGGAAAATGTTGAACTCCCTAGTTACCAAACTCATTTCTGGGACATCATTTTTCCTTGGAAGTATTTGAAAACCATCTAGTAATACTCAAGGGAAGGTGAGACTTTGCTTCTATGGTATAAGGTTGAAGTCCCAAAGCCCAGTGTGGTTTGAGCCAGTGAAACCTTGAATGTATCTGTGGTATCAATATAAGTATGCATGTCTGTATGGTAGGTGTTGCTGCTTTAGCTGTGGATTTATTCCTGAATTAAATGAGGAGATACTGTATGTGGAAAAAAGTAATTAAGGAAACCATGTGTAACAAGGGACATGTTACAGTTGCATATCCAAGAGCAACTGTATGTATGTATGTATGCATGTATGTATGTATGTATGTATGTATGTATGTATGTATGCATGTATGTATGTTTGTGTGTGTGTTTTTTAAGTTTTTATTCATTCTGTGTGTGAGAGATGCAGAGAGAGAGAAAGAATGCGAGCAGGGGAAGGGGAGAGCGAGAGAGAGAGAGAGAGAGAGAGAGAGAGAGCGAGAGAGAGAGAGAGAGAGAGGGAGAGAGGGAGGGAGAGGGAGAGGGAGAGGGAGAGGGAGAGGGAGAGGGAGAGGGAGAGGGAGAGGGAGAGGAAGAGAGAGAATCTGGCAGTGCAGAGCCTGATGCAGGCCTCCATCTCACTAACCATGAGATCATGACCTGAGCTGAAATCAAGAGTCTGCTGGTAACTGACTGAGCCACTCAGGCACCCTGTCTTCATTTTTTAAACATATGAACTCTTGAGTCATCGTTCTCCTTGGGTTTTAGCCATTTTATGTAGCAAATGTATTCTGAAATACAGAGGGGTCTGTGTGCTTCAAAGTGAACAGTGGGATGATGTATTTTTTTTAAGGTAGTATATCAGCTCAGTGGGGGCACATGGCAGAATGGCTGAATATGAGCCTGGAGCCAGATGACCTGGGCTTGAACACTGGCTTACTAGATGTGTGACCTTGGGTAGGCTATTTAACCTTTCTGTTTCTTAAGTCTCCATTTGCAAAATGAGGCTAGTGATTCTATGTCCAAATGTTCCTGGATTGTGGCCGTGCCTGGCACAATTGTTAATGGCTTTCTGCTTTGATTCTCCAAAGTATCTTTATTTGGACAATAAATTATATTGTTGCCCTAACAATAATCGAACCTGTGTCAGAAGATCCATTTTGAAGATTAAAAGCATTAAAAACAAGACCTGCTTATAACATGTGCTCAGTAAGTACTACTTTTTATTATTAGCTGTGAACAACCAGAACACACGTTTTAAATATCCAGTTTCATGCATTACCCTAGAAGCAAGAATTTTTACTGTAGACCTTGAACTCTGGAAGTGACATGTTTTGCTGGAAAATGGAGAATCACCACAGTGTGAGCAAATTTAATACAGTTTTGAAAAATTCTCTTCCACTTTAACCTAGCATGGGTGACACAAGTAGCTTGAAATAAAATGGTCGTTTTCTTTCATTTCACTAACAGGATAATCACCACCCAGGACATGCTGGTTTTACAGAGAAATTACCATGGGGGTTGTTAATTTGGGTTTTGTGTTTAATGTGCTGTTCTTTCCAGTCGGATTCCTAGTTTCCTTTCTTTGATCTTTCTTTGGGCATTACCTCCCTTGTCCTCTCCCATGTAATGTCTAAAGTCAATTGCTGTCCCTTCTTCATACATCCTTGTGCTAGGGGATAAGGAAATTATACATAACTGAAAAATCTTTATATGCAGTAATGGTTTCATGTGCCTACTCTTAAAATCCTTTGACGTGTATGAGATTGGGTAAAAAAAATAGTGGGTTAATTGGGATATGACTTTTCTTCATATAAGCATCTTGATCAGAGTTTCTGCTCAACATGTGAGGTAGTGATGCTAGACAGGCACAGAGGTGGGACGGACCTCGACTCCTGGCCCTGCCACAGGCTAGCTGTGTGACCTTTGGCACTCCATTTGTTTCATCTCTCTGAGTTTCAGTATTTAGCAGGCTTCAAAGGGGGTAAAGATATGTGCTGCTTCCCAAGGTTAAGCATGAGGCTCAAATGGGATGATAAGTTAGTGTGCTCTAAGCAAATGTTGGCCAAGAGTACCTTTCTTTCTAAATTGGTTGATGTGATTGGGACTCCTTTTGTAAGATCCATGAGCAGAGACTTGGAGGAAAAGTAGATAAAAATGCTGCTTCTGTTTGTGTGTTTCTGAGTTGCCTGTGGCTGTAGTACTTGGCTATCTAACCGGGTGCTGCTTCAGCATGCATGAAATACTTCAAATGGGCGACAAGACGATTTTTCTTTATCCTAAACTTCAGGCTGTTGGAAGCATATCTGTGGAAGCCTCTGTGATCTGACAGCTTGAAGGCTCCATGAGAAGTCAAGTGTGCAAGGGAGCCCAGCTTTGAGCCAACCAGGGAAAGGATGGCGTAGCTCTCAAAGGAGCATGCACGTTTCTCAGGTGATAGAGTAAAGAATAAAATGTGTCCCTTTAAACTCCACATTCCCCTGCTCTTCAGCTTCTAACGAAGTCTTTGGCTACCATCAGTCTGGGCTCTGGAGCCAGCATAGTATTTTTCTTCTTTTAGTTTATCCTGGTTCATGATTTGCTCCCCTTTAACTTAAAGATTGTTTTTATTATAGAAAATTTCAAATATGTAAAAGTCAAGACATTAGTATATCATACCCCCATGTCCTTAGGACCTAGTTGTAAACATTATCAACTCATGTCTAATCTTGTTTCATCTGTATTTCTACCCGTTTTGTCCTTGCTCCCCTCTTCCCCTGGTTTATTTGAAGCAAATCCCACACGTTGCATTTTATTAAGAATATCATCCTGTTTGTTTTTATTTTTAAAAAGTTTTGTTGTAGTATAATTGGCATAACTTGCAGGAAACTAAAGTGTGCTATTTGATAAGTTTATACATCAGTGTGGATGTGTATACACACAGATCAAAAAGTATATACACACACATATCCATGAAACCACCACAGTCTAGATAGTGAACATACCCATCACCGAAAAGTTTCCTTGTGTCCCTTGGTCATCCTTTCCTCTTGCCCCTCTCTGCCACCCATTACTGATCTGCATTCTGTGACAATATATTAGTTTCTATTTTGTAGAGTTCTAGATGAGTGAGATCATAAAGTAAGTACTTTTTTTTTGATCCAGTTTTTTTTTTTTTTTTTTTTTTTTTTTTCCCGCTCAGTGGCATAGTCTGTCTATCCTACCAATATCATCATGCTGTGACTAGGTACCACTTAGGAAGCTGCACGACCCTTTAGCAGATATTATAGTCGTCCCGGTGAGAAATGGTCGTTTGGACCAGTGTGGTTACCATGGAGATGATAGCTGCCTCAATTAGAGATCTGCTTTGGAGGTAGAGCCAATCAGACCAGCTGGATTTGGGGATTAGGGCGGGGGTGGGGGTGGGGGTCGGATCCAGAATTACTCCTGAGGATTCTTGCTTCAGCACACGAAGAGACTGTGATGAAGCAGAGGAGACTCAGTGAGGAGCAGCTATGTATGATCTTTCCTGATTCAGTCCTTGCCTGGATGTCCATTGCTTCTTCAAAGCTGTCATTATTATCATTGGTTGATTTGAAGTAGTACTTGAATGGCAGATGAAAAAAACTGTATTTGGAGCACTTTAAGATATTTACAGGATGACTGGATGTTATCAGGAATGATATTAAATAAAGGCTAGTTGGCATTGTCAAATTCAAAATAATGAATTTCAGTGTTCTCCTCAGGTGTTGGTAGTATCATCTGGTCCAGGTAAGGAGAGACTAAGAAGTACAGAGGCAAATCACATTTTTAAGAGCTTGTAAAATCTGCTTGAGGTGAAGTTCACTCCACTTTTTTCAGGGCTCCCAGAATTTTTTTTTTTTTTTTTTTGTGGTGGTTTTATCATTGAAAATGTTCTGTTAAGTCTGATGCTGTGGTGATAACATCTGCACGCAGTGACTAGCTTTGTGAATTTCATCGTAAGGTAGGATATACTGTCTTCCTTCTCCAGGGTTATTAACATGTCGTGTGTTTTATTAGAACTTGGACTCCCTTTGGGTGTTTGGCCTTAGAAAAACTGAGTCAAGTGATATCTTTGGTTTTGGAATTTTAGAAAGGACACGCCACCTGGATTATTAAGTTTATGGGCACCTTTGGGAAACCTGATTAGTTATAGAACTCATACTATATGATAGTAACAACAACTGCACGTTTATTGTTTATTCCTTGCTGAGTGCTTTATATGCATTATCTTATTTAATCTCCACATCAGTCCGATGAAGTAGGTACTATCATCATCTCGATTTTGCTGGGGAAGGACCTGGGATGCAGACGGGATACCTGATGAGACCTAGACTAGTCTTACAATCAGTGTTAGCGCCGCAACTTGGACCCAGGCAGGTAGTCTGGCTGCAGAGCTCATGCTTTCATTAAGAGATAATATTTTCATTAAGAGATGGTACTCCTGGGTGGCTCAGTTGGTTAAGCCTGCTTGGGATTCTCTCTCTGGTGCTCCCCTGCTTGGGCTCTCATTCTCTCTCTCTCTCTCTCTCTCTCTCTCTCTCTCTCTCTCTCTCTCTCCCTCTCTCTCTCTCTCTCTTTCTCTCTCTCTCTCTCTCTCTCTCTCTCTCTCTCTCACTTTCTGTCTCTGTGTGTGTCTCAAAACAAATACAAATGTGTTCTTTTTTTTTTTAAAGAGATAATACTTGAGGTGGATCTTGCAAGATAAAGAGAAGTTTAATGGACAGTGGGGACTGGCATATAAGGTAGAGAGAATGTAGTATCAATGCGGGGACATAAGAAACTTATTGTCCTGGGGGCTGATGGTGAGAAATAATGTTGGTAATGCTGGTATGACCAGAAAAGATGTAGGGCCTAAAAAAATACCTGTTTTGGTTATCCAGAGCAGCTTTTTCACTGATAATCTTATGAGGTCTTTAAAAAGTCTCCTTGAAATGTTGAATAAGTTCAGGAGATCCCATTTCTGTTTTCTCAGTTCCAAGGATCTCAGATGGGGAGCTTCTTAACAAGCTGATCTCAAAAGCATTTTCTGACTTCAGCCAACCTAGGTTTTGCCATCCAGGAGTAAATTCACTGCTCCCACCTTTTCTGCTCAGCTCTGAGTCCCTTTCATGTTAAAAGAGATCTGCTTGCTACTTTTAAACGGAATAGGATTTCCAAACCTGTCCCCACTGTCAGTAGTTGAAAAGCTAATAGTCAGCTAGCATCTGAATACCATTGGAGTGGTACCTCACTTATTTGGTTCATAAACGGATGATGGTTGTAAACAGAAAAGTGTATGATGTGGCGGTTTAGCCATGTTTTGGAGGCTAACTCTTGCTTCCTGCTTTAAAAATGCATTTTGCTATTTCGTAGTTAAGAATCGATTACAATGAGAAGGTAGTAAATGCAAAGCAACAGGTGCTTTTAGATTTTAATGCACAGTGCTGTTGCTGAGTATCAGTGAAACAGCTTTGTTTTTGTTTTTTAAATGAATCGGTAGTTTGTGGATGTGAATTTCAAAAGGTACACGTGTTCATCCTGTATCTCAAATCCCTTCTTTCCTCGTCAAGCAACTTTAATTGTTCTTTAGTGGCCCCTTTTATAAAGGGAGTCTATGCTTGTATTAGCGTGTATGAGTGTGTCATTGTTTCTAGGATTTTGTTATGGAGATGCTAATTAGTAAGAGTAGAGAGAATGTTATCTCTTGCCAGTCATGATAGCAAGGCGTGCGTGTGCGCACACGCAAATAGCAGATAATCTAAACAAGTGTTTACTCTTCACCTAAAAAATAATAAACATGCACATTATCAAAGTTTAACCCATACTAAGGAAAAACATTAGTTAAATAGCAACTGACTAGGTGCACCTTTGGGTTTAACAAAGATTTCCAGCAGCTACTATATTTAAAAACTAAAGGAAAATGTATGCAAAAATACAGTAGGAAACATGATGTGAGTCCACCGGGAATCACAATAGACAAATGGAAGTGATTTTCTAAAAAGTGAAATTTATGGAATTGAAAAATACAATAACTCAAATAACATTTCCCTAGATTAACTCAGTAGGTTAGAAATAGAAGAAGGAATCAGTGAACCTGAAGGTAAATCAAGAGAAATGTCCCAAGCCAAACAATAGAGAGGGGAGAAAAATTGGACACAAATCAGTAGAGCACTGTGTGACAATATCAGGTGTTCCAACATAATGATGTAACACATGTATAATAGGAGTCCCAGATGGAGAGGAGGGAGAAAATGGGACAAAATCTTACTGAAGAAATTGTTTAAATACCAGATTTGATGAAAATTATCTGAAAGATCCAAAAAGTTGAAATAACTTCTGTTTGGTTTTTTGGGACCAGAGTGTGATTCTAGAAATACGAAAGCACTGCTTGACAGCAGTCTGGTGAATAGGGCCTCTGTGGGATGGGACTTCTGCTGCGTCCCCCTGTGTGATAAACTAGACATTTTAGAGCTGCACGCCAGGCACAGGCAGCATCGCAGATGCCATCAGCTTTTCACTCTTCCGGGTATATTTTTTTATTCATCTTCCCTCTCTCCGCCTGAGTATTGGTAATATGTTATATTCCTCACTGGCCACATGGAAAATGAGAACACTGGTTGCTACTGTTTCACTATCTATAGACTAGAAACCACCGTGTCTTTCTTTTTATGATAGAGGTACTCTGGAGAATTTCTGTGGTAGCTTTGGAGATACTTTTTTTTATTTTTAATTAAAAAATACTTTTAATGTGTATTTAATTAGAGAGAGGAGGGGCAGAAGTAGAGAGTGAGAATCCCAAGTAGGGTCCATGCTCAGCACAGAGCCTGATGAGGGGCTCAATCTCAACAACCCTGAGATCATGATCTGAGATTAAATCAAGACCTCAGCTGAACTAACTGATCCAACCAGGAACCCCAAGAGATCATTTTTATGCAGGTTAGAAACACTCACCTTTTGTTTGAAAAAGGAGACTAAGAATTAACAACAACAACAACAACAACAACAACAACAACAACAACAAAACCTCTCTCATGCAGAACTATCCCCCCCCTCCAAAAACTGACATCTCCTTCCTAAGTTCCAAAGTTTCTTTGTGAAGTAGTTTCTTTAACCACCTGGCGAGGGCTTTAGTTTCACTGGGCCGACTCAGCATTAATATTCATGCTACACAAGATAACTACTTTATTATCATTCTCTGCTATTTTGTATCAAAGTACAGTCCTAGGATATGAGAGTTCTGTGCATGGTTTTTGGAATGTGGAATCTTTTGATGTATTCAAGTCAGCTGTGGTTATTCACTGAATACCTACTAGGTGCCCAGCCATGAGTGTTAGTCCTTCTTCTTTGTGCAAGTATGCATGTACGTGCAGGATGGATGCATTAGAGGTGGGAGAGGAGCCTGGGATGTGCAGTCTTTCCATCTAGGAGTATAGAATCTTGCCTCGGAGGCACATGCACCAGGGTCAGACCTGGGTTCGAAATCTGCTTCCTTCAACAACTGTGTCATCTTGGATGACTCATTTAATTCATGTGCTTTTATGATTAAATGAAATAACACTTGAAGTGTCTAGCATGCCTGACATGTTCTAGGTGCTCAGTGTCTCTGTGCGTGCGTGTGTGTGTGTGTGTGTGTGTGTGTGTGTGTGTGTGTGTACATGTATATATGTGTTCTCTGTTCCTGTAAAATAAAAGAGAAAGAAAACATCCCCCCCAACAGTAGTGTGTAGATTTATAGCGAATCCAAAGGCAGTGTATTTCGAAATATGTTTTTCTTTCCCTCAGATGACTGCACGTTTCCTTCAATGCTCCATGTAATGTCTCTGTCAGACGGCACTTCACCAGCCAGGCTAAGATGATGCCCTTCCTCCAGCCAGCATCACTCTCTCTCCTCTTACCCCATCTATCCCTTTCTTCCTAGCCAGGGTAGAAGAAAAAATAAACATAAAAATAAAAATAAAAATAAAAGTAAAAATAAAAGTAAAAATAAAATAAAATTAAAATTAAAAATAAATACAAATAAAATACAAATGAAAATACAAATAAAAGTGTTGAAAGGAAAAATAAAACACCGCTTGAAAATTCTATATCCTTCAAAAGTGTATTTCAAACTAAAGAAAAAAGACTTGTAGGTGTGCCTGTGTGGTTCAGTCGGTTGAGCATCCAACCTTGATTTCAGCTCAAGTCATGATCTCATGTTTAATGAGATTGAGCCCCACATAGGGCTCTCTGCTATCAGAATGGAGTCTGCATGGAATTCTCTCTACCCCGCCACCCCTTTCTCCCGCAACATAAATAAATAAACATTAAAAAAGATGTTAGGCATGGAGTATGTTACTCTTCCCCACAGCGTCTGAATTTTACAATCCCTCACCTTTTAAACAACAACAACAACAACAATCCTAAAACAAGTCATACGTTGTGAAACAAAAAAGGAAGGACTTTACCACTAGTAGATCTCCCTTGCAAGAAATAAATAAATAAATAAAAAGTTCTTTCGAGGATACCTCAGTGGTTAAATACCTGACTTTAGCTCAGGTCATGATGTCAGCATTCATGAGTTCAAGTCCCACAGTTTGTGAGTTCAAGTGCCACATCAAGTGAGCTCCACCCCCCTGCAAGTGAGCATGAGCCATGCTTTGAGTGAGATCCCATTATCTCTCCCTCTCTCTCTGCCTGTCCTGGGATTCTCTCTCTGCCCCTTGCTCATTTGTGCCCCCAGTCTCGCTCAAGAGAAAGGTTTTTAGAAAAAGGAATAGGGATAGAAGTTATAGATAAGGAATTCAGATCTATGCTTAAAAAAGAAGAGGATTAGAGTAGGAATAAGGGAAGGTAAGAGAAAATAGTTTATTTTTCTCATTCCCAACTTATCTGATAGATAACAATTTGTTTAAAGTGATAACAGCAACAATATACTCGGTGATCATAGCATATGGATAAGGAGGTAGATGACATCAATATTAGAAGGCGTGGGATGGAGGAATTGAGAGGGCTGTTATAAGGTAGCTGCACTATCTGTGAAGGGGTATAGTGTGATTTGAAAGAGGAATTTGACTAGTTATAAATGAGTAATGCAAATGCAAATAAAGGGGAACCCACTCCAACTTTTTAAAATAAAAAAGTGTAATGAATATGCTAAGAGAAAGAAGAAAATGGAATATACCAACTGCTGCATTAAAATCCAGAAGGCAGAAAAAGGTGAAGACAGAAAGGAAGCAAAGTATGAATGCAGTGAATAGAAAACAATTACAAACATGGCAGATATTATTCCAACTACATCAATACTCACATCAAATGTGAATAGTCTAAATATACCAATTAAAGCTCAGAGATTGTCACAGGAGATCCAAAAACAAGATGCAACTCTATATTGTCTATAAGAAATTCACATGAGATATAAAGATACAGATAGATTACAAGTAAAAGGATGAAGAAAGATTTACCATGGTAGTGCTTATCCAAAGAGAGTTGGAGTAATTACATTAACTCCACACAAAGCAAACTTCCAATCAAGGAAACTCTAGGGAGATAAAGAGTGTCATTATATAAAGAGATTCTATAGAGAGATAAAAAGGTCCGTTCTGTAAGAAAACATAACAATCCCTAATTTTCTATACCTAACAACAGAGAATGGAAATCCATGATGGAAAAACTTTTAGAATTTGAAGGAGAAAGAGAAAAAGTCATTATTATAGTAGAGACTTCAACACCTTTCTGTCAGTGACTGACAGGTCTAGAAGGATATAGGTAAGGCTACAGCTGGATGAAGCAGTAGCAGTAATCACCTAGATCGAACTGATACGTATGGGATGTTTTATCGAACAGTGGTTGAATAAACATGTTTCTCAAGTTCACACAGAACGTGCACCAAGTCAGAACATGTTCTGGGCCATGAAACACATCCTACCAAATTTCAAAGAATAGAAACCACACAAAGTATGTTGTCAGGCCACACTGCAATTGAACTGGATGGAAAGCAATAATGAAAAGACAGCAGGAAAAGTCCCCAAATATTTAGAGATTAAAGAACATACTTCTAAATAACACATCAAAGAAGGAAACTTGAGAGAAATTTCAAAGTAGTTTGGACTCAATGAAAATTAAATACAACCTACAAAAATGTTCAGGGCGGGGTGGGGTGGGCAGTGAAAACATGGCTTACAGTACAATGTACAGCATTGAATGCATTTATTAGAAAAGTAGAAAGACCTTCGGGCATCTGGCTGCTCAGTGGTTTTAGCACGCAACTCTTAGTTTCCACTCAGGTCATGCTATCATGGTCATGAGATCAAGCCCCTGTATTGGGTTCCTGCTTGGGATTCTCTCTCTCCCTCTCTCTGCCATGCCCCTGCTCACGTACATGCTTTCTCTCGCTCTCAAATTAAGTACATAAACGTAACAAAATCGGAAAGGAGAAAGACCTTAAATTAGTAGCCTAAACTTCCACCTTAGGAAAATAGGGGAGGAGGTACAGTTGAAGGCTGAAGTAGAAGAAAAGAAATAATAATAATTAAAAAAATAATAATTAGAACAGATATCAATAAAATAAAAGATAGTCAAATACTGGAGATAATCAATAGAGAAATCAAAAGATGTTTCTTTGAAAATATCAATAAAGGTAATGAACCCCTAACTAGGCTATCCAAGAAAAAAGGTAGGCACAAATGGCTCATATCAAAAGTGAAAGAGACATAACCGCTCCCGATTCCATGAACATCAAGAGGATAATGAAAATATTATAAATGACTCTATGCCCCCAAATTTCATAACTTATATGAAACAGATCGATTATTTAAAAGATGCACACGATGGGGCGCCTGGGTGGCTCAGTCAGTAAATGTTTGACTTCAGCTCAGGGCATAATCTCCTGGTCCGTGGGTTTGAGCCCCGTGTCAGGCTCTGTGCTAACATCTCAGAGCCTGGGGCCTGCTTCAGATTCTGCGTCTCCCTCTCTCTCTGCCCCTTCCCACCTCCCACTCTGCAGCTCTCTCTCAGAAATAAATGAAAACATTTAGAAAAATATAGAAAACAAATAAAAGACACACACTACTAAAACCCACATAAGGAAACATAGATTATCTGGATAGGCCTATATTTATTAAGTAAATGGAGTCAAGGACGAATAACCTTCCCAAAAGAAAGCGTCAGGCCCAGGTGGTTTCACTGAAGAATTCTAGCAAACATTCACAGGAAAAAATGATGCTAATGTCCTGTAATCTCTTCCCGAAAATAAAAACAGAGGGGAAACTTCCTCATTCTAGGAGGCCAGCATTGACAAACCACGGTAAAGGCATTAGAAGAAAGGAAAACTGGAGACCAGTGTCTTGCATTTTCATAGACACAAAATACCCAATACATGTTAGCAAACCAAATCCAACAATGTGTAAAAAGAATTATACATCCATAACCAAGAGGGATTTAGTACAAGTATGGGAGACTGGTTCAATATTCAAAAATCAATTAGTTTAAACCATCACAACAATAGGATAAAGAAGTAAGACAGGGAAATGATCAGATGCTCTTAAAAAGAGATGCAGAGAAGGCATTTGTTAACTCCATTCATGATAAATAAAACATTCTCTCCGCAAACTATGAGTCCAGGGAGACTTCATCAACTTGATACAAGACTTTTATAAAACAAACAAAAACGAAGCCCCACCAAAAAAGCCTAAACCAGCATCGTAAAAGTTTCACCATTTCATGGGGCGCCTGGGTGGCTCAGTCGGTTGAGTGTCCGACTTCAGCTCAGGTCACGGTCTCACAGTCATGGGTTTGAGCCCTGCATCAGGCTCTGTGCTGACCACTTGCTCAGAGCCTGGAGCCTGCTTCGTATTCTGTCTCCTTCTCTCTCTGCCTCTCCCCCACTCACACTTTGTCTCACTCTGTTTCTCAAAAATAAATAAATGTAAACACAAAAATTAAACAAAAATGTTTCACCATTTCAGTGGGGAAGAATGGGATGCTTTCTGAAATCCTACTCTAGCTTATTATGAAGAGGCCAGGTAGGTGAAGACACCTGTAGTAATAATGGACATAATTACATAATTATATAAGAACACACCCAGAACAGGCCTGTTCTGTTGAATTGTTCCTGATTCTGCTACAACACTAACGGTTGATCAGTTACTAATTTGTGATTCCATCTTTAGAGGAGCTAAGTATTTAGAATACAAACATCTTGTAACACTGAATGTATATTCATATTGTCAGAGGGACGTCATATACCAACTTAGAGCTGCTCAGAGTAAATAGAGAATTACATGGAGCCAAAGTATTCCCTGCAAAGGATATTGCTGTTTTTATATTATATTCTGTTGATTTTTTCCAGCTTTTTTATATGGTTCCTTCTTTTTTCCAGTCCAGATGATTCTACAAATATTAAAGTTTTAGCCATTTCTTTAGAGGTGAATTTTAAAATCATGGATATCTAGCGAAAACTGGCCGGCTGAAGAGAGTTTCCAGTTTCCATGAATGCAAAGTAATAGATTCAATTAAGGGAACAAGCTTGAAAGCCAGATGTTGCTGTACCTCAAGGATACGCCTCAGCTAGTTGAGAATCAGTGAGAATAAATTACCTTTAGATAGCTCACAAACAGGAGCTTCTTAAATTCGGCTTCAGTGTACACTCAACATAATAAACCAATGACAAGGAAAGCAAAACGGAACCACAGCAATGACTGCAATCTGTACAGTAGAAAAGACCCTCTAAGAGATAATACATGTGTGTACAAGTTGTACATTTTACAGATTTGAGGGTTCCCATTCGCACTACAGTTCATATAAATCATGCCTCCTAGAACTGTGCAGTATACAACTTGTGCAACCAATAGCAACAAACTGAAAACATTCTGATGCTGGTATAGAATAGCAAATATATGAACAAGGAGTACAAACGACGTCTGACGTTATAAGGTGTATAAATTGGATTCGTACAAAAGAAAAAAATCTCTAAATTGCACTTCATTAGTACTAAAACTTTTGCTTGGTAAAAGACTCTGTTAAAAGAACAAAAAGACAATCTATGGACTTGGACTAAATATTCCCAAATCATATATCCAGCAAAGGTCTTGTGTCCAGAATATCATATATTGAAGTGCACAAAACGATGCTCTACAACACTAGGCTTCAGGGAAACACATTAAAACTGCACTGAGATACTGCTATCCACACATATTGAAAATGTTTTTTTCCCATTTTTACTTATTTTTCAGGGATAAAGAGAGACAGAGTGTGAGCAGAGAGGGGCAGAGAGAGAGGGAGATCCAGAATCCAAAGCAGGCTCCAGGTTCCCAGTTGTCAGCAGAGAGCCAAATATGTGGCTTGAACTCACAAACTGTGAGATCATGACCTGAGCTGAAGTCAGCTACTCAATCTACTGAGCCAACCAGGAGCCCATGAAATATATATATAGTTTAAAGACAATACCTAATACTTGCATGTGACCCATAAATCCGACTCCCAGACATTTTCTCTAGAGAAGTGAAAATTTATGCTTATGAAAAGAAAAAAACATGCACGCAAATGTTTACAGCAACTCTAGTCATAACTGACAAAAATGGACAAACACAAATGTCCTTCAGGAAATGAATGGTTAAACAAACCCTGGTATATCCGTACAGGGAACCACTAAGAAACAGATGTATTTAAAGGCATGATGTTGAATGAAAGAAACCAGTCTCATAAAGTTACCTACAATAACGATCCATTTATATGATATTTAAGTTGGAGATAGATGGTTGCCAGGCCCCAGGGGTGGGGTGACCGTGATTCAACATGAGGGAATCCTGGAAGCTGATGGAAGTGTTCTCTTCTTGTCTAATTTGTGTGTGTGTGTGTGTGTGGGAGACAGAGAGTGAGAGTGGGGGAGGCAAAGAAAAAGTGGTAGAGAGAGATAATCCCAAGTAGGCCCCGGGAAGTTCGTGAGCAGGGGCTCAAACTCAAGAACAGTGAACTCATGACCTTAGCCGAAATCAAGAGTGGGATGCTTAAGTGACTAAGCCACCTATGTGCCCCAGGAACAGAACTCTTCTGTATTCTCAATGGGGTGACATTTACATGAGTAGATACACTCTTTAAAACTCAAAGCACTATGCACCAAATAGTTACTTTCTATAATGTTAATTACACAACAAAAAGCACTTTCAAAAACTACCACATCTGTCCTCATCTCTCCATTTCCTGCTTCCACACTAATTGCTGTCATGTTCACCTCTCCTGGTCAACTGCAATGACTCCTTACCTGATTTCCTCCCAATTACAATCTTCAATCTGTCTTTCTAATAAACTTACAAAATATTACCATGAATAAAGTGTCATAAGGAAAAAAATTTAAGCCAGATCTACCTAGCTGCACCTTCCTTAGATCATGCATGTACACCACTCCCTATGGTATATCCAACACGAAGACCCAATGTGCAAATACAATAAGCAGCCAAGGTGAGCCTGCGTGGCTCAGTTAGTTGAGAGGCCTACTCTTCATTTCAGTTCAGGTCATGATTTCGCCATTTGTGGTTTCAAGCCCCAGGTCACACTCTGCACAGAGCCTGCTTGGAATTTTCTCTTCCCCTTCTCTCATCCCCTCCCCTTCTTCACACACACTGTCAATCAACCACTCACCCAACCAACAAACATTAAGATAAAAATAAGCAGCCCAAATCATAAGGGTTTGTAGTATTTACACATTTATCCCATAGTTCACATAAAAGCAAAGAAACTGGACTATCGTGCTGGCATTATTTTTCTTTCTTATACCCAACTCATTTTGCCCACTTGTGGTTCATTTCTGTGTCTCCTGCATTAATGCAGGACCCACTTCCTCCGGCAGGCCTAGTTGAAGTGAATTTCTAACTGCTTCAACTCAGTACCTTCTTCATTCTGTTGCCTTTGTCATGAAGACCTGGAACAAAAATCTGTGAAAGAATGAACACCCCAGACCTGGCATGTCAATACTAACACCTGGCAAACAGCAACAACCTCCCAGAGACAGCAACTAGTAAACAATCAGTTGTCTATTTAGGACACATGAGCGAGAAGATGGAAGAAATAGAACTTCCCAAAGGGAGGCTGAAAAACAAAAACAAAAACAAAATCCACTGGCGGTAAAAAGTGAAAAAAGGTAAAACCAAAGTTTATCTCATTGTTATTGCAGGTGTTACTGGATAGACTAGATGAACCTGAAGCAAATGATTTCTAAACAACAAAAGCAGCAGCAGCAGCAACAACAACAGCAGCAACAACAACAGCAGCAACAACAAAAGAATCTTCTAAACTATGCCTTGGTATAATTTAGCAGATAATCAGAGCTGCAGAACACTAGCTTTATGTGGGAATAATCGGAATACCATAGGTACTCAGAGGAGTCACGCTTATTGCTAATAACTGATGCTCAGGTGGTGTGATCACTGTATCCCACCACACCAAGTAAGGGTCTTAAAAAGGAACAGGGAACCCACGCAGGGCAGCAGATGCCAGAACAC
Source organism: Puma concolor (assembly GCF_028749965.1). Classification (NCBI taxonomy): domain Eukaryota; kingdom Metazoa; phylum Chordata; class Mammalia; order Carnivora; family Felidae; genus Puma; species Puma concolor. The sequence continues at coordinate 2,426,558 of NW_028240236.1, read as the reverse complement.
ATGGGGTGAATCAAGGGCTCAGTGAAACGGGAAGCCTTAATCACAAAGTGAACAATTTGCCTGAAACTGCTGCAGATTCAGGCCAGCACGCAGGCCTCCAGGCTCCCTGGCAGGAGTCCTGGGAATACGAGGGGCAGAGCAATGAACTTACAGCTACCAATCACTTCCCTGTGGCAGGCACATTACCTCATAAAGCATCTCAATTGACCCTGTGTACAGAGGGAGGAATTGAGGCTGAAGGAGATGTTATAATTGCTCAAGGTCACAGAACTAAGAAAGGTATGGAAATGGCCTTTACCCCAAGCACTCGGACTCCTTAGTGCATAACATGCTGTCTCAAGTATGCAAAACTCAGCTTCAGTAACCCTTTTTCCATCTTTTTAATTAATTTTTTTTTCAAAAAGCGTTGATTGTTGTCTTTTCATTTTTATTTGTTTCCTTATGTCTTTTAATTTCTTCTCTAATTGTCTGGTTGACTCATTCGTTCTTTAGTAGGATGTTTTTTAACCTGCATGCTTTTAGAGGTTGAGCAGACTTTCTCCTGTACTTTATGTCAAGCTCCAAACATTGTGATCTCAAAGTGTGCATGGTGTCATCTCAGTGCTGTTATATTTATTGAAGGCTTTTTGCGACCCAGTATGTGGTCTCTCTTGGAGAATGTTCCACGTGCACTCCAGAAGAAAGTATGCTCTGCTGCTCTGGGATGTAGAGTCCTAAATTATCTGTCACGTCCTTCTGGTCCAATGTATCATTCAGGACCATTGTTTCTTTCCTGATTCTGTCTAGATTTTCTGTCCATTGTTGTAAGTTGAGTATTAAAGCCCCCTGCAATTGCCACATTCTTATCAATAAGATTGTTTATGTTTGTGATTAAATGTTTTAAATATTTGTGTGCTTCGGAATTCACTGCATAGTCATTATAATTGTTAGCTCTTCCTGATGGACAGACACTGTAATTATTTAATAATGCCCGTAAACATCTGTTGCTGCCAACTTTAATTTAAGGTCAAGTGTGTCTGATAGAAGTATGGCTACTACAGCTTCCTTTTGACTCCCAGTAGCATGAAAGGTAGTTCTCCATCCCCCCACTTTCAAGAGTAAGGTGTCCTCAGGTCTGAAATGAGTCTCCTGTACGACAGCAAACAGATGGGTCTTGTTTTGTATTATCCATTCTGATACCCTGTGTCTTTTGGTTGGAGCATTTATTCCACTTCCAAGCACTGTTATTATGGAAAGCGATGGTTCCGAGGCATTGTGATGTCTGTAGTTTTCATGCTTGTACTGGTGTCTGTGGTACTTTGTGATACTTGCGACATTTCCCTCAAGGAATCCCTCTTAGGATCTCTTGTAGGGATGGTTTAGCGGTGGTGAATTCCTTCAGTTTTGGTTTGTTTGGGAAGACCTTTACCTCTCCTTCGATTCTGAATGGCAGGTTGGGTGGATAAAGGATTCTTGGTTGTATATTTTTCCTGTTCATCACATTGAAGATTACCCTAGTCCTTTATGGCTTGTCTGATTTCAGTAGATGGGTCTGCTCCTATCCCAATACTTCCCTACC